>NW_028245887.1:0-15516 GCF_964263255.1 Lissotriton vulgaris | reverse complement strand
ATCTCAAGCTCTTCTCCTTGGCAAAGGTTCCTCTTGAGTCCAGAAGTGATCTAAAGTTCTGGGTTTAAGGATAGATAGCCTTTCAACAGTGAAAAACTAAATTGGCAGTATTTCACTATTAGGACATGTCGCACATACCAGTACACGTCCTACCTTTCATATAAATGCACCATGCCCGGGGGGGGGTACCTTGGGCCTGCCAGAGGGGTGCCTTACATGTAAACAAAGGGAAAGTTAGGGCCTGGCAAGTGGGTGCACTTGCCAGGTTCACATGGCAGTTCAAAACTGTGCACAGTCAATGCAGTGCAGGTCTGAGTTCCATTCGCAGGGCTACTTAGGTGGGTGACACAATATGTGCTGCAGGCCCACTAGTAGCATTGGACTCACAGGCCCTGGCACACTCAGTGCACTTTACTAGGGACCTACCAGTAAATCAAATATGCCAATTAGGGAGAACCAATTGTAATAACAATTCATACAGGGAGCACTTGCACTTTGACACGGATGTAACGACCGGATTTTTAGACCAAGCAGCTTACCAAACATAGCTAACCCAGTCGTCATGTAACAACACTCTTCTCAGGCCACTATTTACATGATATCCAAAGTACTCACCTGAGAAAGTGAAAAAGGGGCTATTTCAATATCTACATAAGGCCTGTAATCTTTGTGAGCCCAATTTTGTACTGGAGCTTGACCTACTTCCTAGTCTCGTTTACTGTGTTCTGCCGCCCAAGTAAAATCAGGATAAAGACTCTCATATAGTTTAGGTAATGTTGCCTCCCGTTCATACCCTTTCTCTTCATGAAAAGGATTTTTGTCATTTAAAAAATATTGTGATCTCCGTTCAAGGGATCATGATCTTTTGTCTCTCAACCTCACCTCTGGGGATCGATCTCTCTCTCCTCTATCTCTGCGTTCTCTGCGTTCAGAATGATCTCTTTTCTCCTCTCTATCTATCTCACGCTCTCTTCTAGAATGAGACGATTCATCTCGTGTCCTACTCCACTCTCTCTCTCTCTCTCCCACTCTCTCTGCCTCTCATTCGACGTGGCATAGTATCTTCCTCACTGTCATCAGTACAATTAACATCATAGTCCTGTTTACGGACTTTTCTAGCTCCTTCCTTTTTGTCCAGACCACGCTTACGAAACATAGTCCATAATATATTATTAGGCAAATCATGAATATCTTCGGCTTTCACACCATCTTTTACCAAAGCTTGGAACATGTCACGTCTAGTGAACCTGTAATCATTAGGGCGACCTTCCGGTCGAGACTGTCGTTCAGGCTTAATCCATTCACCCAACTCACCAAGTTCCCGCACAGCCGCAATCACCTCAGACAAAGCATTACCAGTCTGGTTAATCAACAAAGTCATCATCACTTGCTTATATGCAGCAGGGGAAGTACGAATGATTCTGTTTCGCACAGAAGCAGTAAGCAAACCATCCATCAACCTATCCGCCGTACCTAAAAAGATAGCGGTTTTCATAACTTCCTCTTTCAGTCGCTGAGAAGCATCTCTCAAAGTATACCACGGCTTCTCGTTAAGAGGCCAATCAGATTCAGTAGGGTACTTGTGACTACAATCATCCACTGCCAATTGCAACAGATTAGTCTGATTATTGTATTGTAATTTCTAAAACATTTGTGAACCGTAGGATCAGAACTCAAAGTACAAAACTTGACAGCATCACCATGATCTAATGTGATCCCTGAAGCACCTAAGTCAAAAAGACGAACCATCCAAGTAAGCAAGGATTCACCCGGCTTTTGCCGGAACCTTTCCAAAATGTCATTAATTTCTTGTTGAGTATAATCTTCTAAACTGTCAAGCCGAATACCATGAGGAGCAGTAGGATTGCCCTGTAATTTACGTCGATAAATCGGTTGAGCAGAAATCTCAGTACGATCTTTAGAGTGACAATGACGTCTAGTGCGAGAAGGCGCACACGCAGTATTCTCTTCAGCCGAAGAAAATGAATCAGATGAATTCCAAATGTCACCGTCCCACTCGTCAGGGTTCCAACCGAGCCCTGCTTTCGCAATAACCATACGCACTTTCCTGGTGTTAAACTTTCCATGTCTGTGTCTATATTTGTATTTTGCAATTCGTACAGCAGCCCTTTCGGCTACAGCTTGATAAGTTTCTAACTTGTCAGCAAGCAAGTTATTCTGACATCGTAAAAGGGTAACATCATTTTGAACCTGAACAATCTGTTCTTCAAAAGTTTTATTCTCACGTTGTAATCGAGAACATTTCTCATGTACAAGCCTGTACGCATTTAATAAAATCCAACCTCTACGTCCCAATATGGGAAGTTCATCACCTTTCACCACCGGATCTTTCTGCAAGCACGCAACCACCTGAGCTGGCTCAGCATCCTCTAAACATGAATTCCAGTTCTCACTCAAACCAGTAGAATTAGCCCATTCATGAGCAAGACGCAAGACCTTCATAAGCAGTCGCTTCCCAACCAGGAATTTCCAAAGGCAACTGGAAGGACGGTTTCGTCTTTTTCGAAAACATTTCACAATCGTATCAAACAAACAAAAACAAAGAAAATAATATTGAATATATAAAAACTGTATAATAAAACAAATATATACAAAATCATTCACGGCGAGAACCCACGGATCTCCATACGAAATCACGAAGGCATACCCGCACCCATCAATCGAAAACGGTTTGTGACGCCAAGTGTAACGACCGGATTTTTAGACCAAGCAGCTTACCAACCGTAGCTAACCCAGTCGTCACATAACAACACTCTTCTCAGGCCACTATTTACATGATATCCAAAGTTCTCACCTGAGAAAGTGAAAAGGGGCTATTTACAAGCCTGTACAGTCAAACATACCACTAACATCTAATGGATTCCATATCTTATCCCATAGTTACCTTTCTGTTCATATATTTATAGTCCCCTAAGACTTTTATCTTTAACATCACCCGACCATATCTTTATAGTCTCCCGCCTTTTATCTTTAACGTCACCCGACGATATGTTTAACGTCACCCGACGATATCTTTATAGTCTCCCGACTTTTATCTTTAACCTCACCCGACGATTTCTTTAACGCACCCGACGATCCCTTTGACGTCACCCGACGATCTCTTTAACGTCACCCGACGATCTTCACTAATGGGGATTCACCTTTAAAAGTTTTTTCCCAAATGAAGATCACACTCTCCCTCCATCATCAGTTACCTTTTCAGAAGGGCATATCCCATCCTTCTGTATGTCAGCATCTGGTTAAAAGGAAAGGTCAATCCCATTCATAAAAACAACATTCAAAGATATTTAACATTAAATCTTTATTCTACAATTAAGAATGACAGAATGAGCAAAAGAAACATGAGTTAAGTTAGTCGCTACCTATAACCTAAAAAGGGAAATAAGAATGAATGATTAGATATATTCTACACTAAGCTCAGAATGCCTCACCTTAGACGTGTGTCTATCCATCTCAGCAGCGGAGCGGATCCCTCTCTCTTCTCTTTCTCGTCTCGGGACTCTGCTCTCTCTCTATGGCTCACAAATACACGTCTGCACCACTACGCCTCATCTACGCTGCCATGGTTCCGAAATACTCGAACCCTCTTCTGGACTCAGTCTCTGCCACTCCTGTATGATGTCACTACAGGACCCTTAGCCACTTTCCTTCTCTGTTTCAGGATTTCAATTAGCTGATGGTATCAATCTCACTGCACCAGCCTTCGGACCAACTTCTTCTGTCTGCTCCACACGTTACTCTCTCTCTCCGTCTCTCTACTTGCTCCTTGATAATATAGAGCTCTCTTTCTCTATGGAAAATTCCAGTATTAGGCCGACTCCCACCAAATTCCAGTACCAGTCCCCGGTTCCCCTTCGCCCTCCGCAGTGGCCACCTGCGTATTGCGTCTAGAGCCGGGGAGACAAACACATCCCTTCGATAAGTGCCAGTCTTGACCGGTTCCTCACTAGCGAACAACAGACTAGTTTCTAAACACTACCTTTAGCCTGCAAGCGCCTCGGAAAGCCGAGGCAGAATTACAAAATGGCTTCTCTCTAGCTTTCGGGCCTATAGGCCCGAGAAAACGGAAAAAGGCACTAAACCCTATCAAAGCACATAGTTAAGCCCTACAAATGAACGCAACTGCAACTAGGACTGAGATGGTAGTGGATTATAGTCACCACCAGTCTAAAAATAGGCTAAAATTACCCTGTCGCTACATTCCACTCCTGACTAAATGTACTAACATCGAAAGTCAAAAATTAAAATAAAAAGGGGAATTCAAACAGGACGTATATCAGTTGAAGAATAATATGAAACAAGACTAAAAGATCTATCCATAACTCGTGGACGGAATATGCGGAAAAAGGATGGTATACACTGGATACAACAACAAATAAGAATTAAGAAGCTAACTGCTAAGAGAATTCCACCTAATATCTGGCGTAAAAAATTTCAATCTTGTAGCCAATTAAAAAGCCAATCAAACGACCCTACATCTAAATGTTCCCTCACTTCTTGTGTCAGCGCATGTAATTTATTAAGATGGGATCTAATGGATTTGGAATGATCTGATAGGTTAAAGCAACATAGGCCCTCAAATTCTGATCAGCCATCGTCATGTTTCAGTAGTAAATAATCTATCGCAGCTCTATTATGTAAAATAGCACGGCGCTCGCCTTGAGCAACTAATAATAAATCTGTTAAAATAGCAGAAGTACTATTTAGGGATTTCACCATCCAGCAAGCAAGTTTGCCTATAGTTTTAGCATTATAAACAGATAGTGCAGGAACACCAATAATAGAAATTGCTAAACTAAGATATTCAGATTTAGAATATAAATGTAAGGAAGAATCACAGTCTCTTTAAAGTAGGAGTGCATCTCGCGCAATCCGGGATGATGCAACCTCATCGGGGGAAAACATCAAAACGCTTAATCGTGTTAAAGCACATGGACCTCCAGAAATATTTGCTGGGATATAGGACCAGGACACATTGCCACAGGAAAAGAGCCATCCGGACGGTAATAACACATGATAATAATGGCTTGCAGTCACTATAAAACGTTTGCAACTCATAGTATTGTGAACTGAAGTGCACACGGCAGGAGTCCTAGTGACACATAAAATTTCTTCATGAGTAGAAAATGAATTAGAATGTTCTAATCGTAATTGGACACATTTGCCTATGTACCTATGATCGCAAGTCATGTTGTAACAAATGTCACTTTCGGTGATATTGTATGTCGAAATTTGAAAAGTCAATGGGGGTTCTGGTTCACTTAAAATGGTACACGAATTGCAATAGTCATAGGCTGAAAAATCTGAATGAATAAATGTAGGATAAACTTCAGATACATTGAAAAAATGTTGAAGGGAAGCTGTTGAGATTGGGACAGCCACAAGGCACGTTGTGAGGAGGTCATTAACAGACCTCATCGATGCTAAACAAAAGTGGGTGGAATTGATGATTGTCTTGGCTAGATGCGTCCAAAAGTTAGTAGTGATGTTCCACGAAGCAATGAAACGACGTTCTCTGTCGACATGGTTAATTCGGTCCTGACACTCTCTTGACTCTCGGCGCAGTAGACCAAAGGGAGTCCAACGACAACACATCCGGCAGCAGCAATCCATGCAATGATCTGTAAAAACAAAAGGCATTACTCATTTTCGCAGATAACATTTGTCTGCCGCGACTACATCCCAGCTTTCCTGCCCTGGCTTCATCACTAGTATAGCGTTGTCAGATTCTGTTGCTATAATTTCGGCCTGTTCAGGGGGGTTATTTGGCGATTGCACCCACACTCCTGCTCCGGGATTATCAGTTGAACCAAATCCACCGGTTCCACGCATTGTCAACAAAGTTAGGGCAGTGCCTTTTTGAATCGCACCACTGAAAACAGGCATAATGACCAATTGGGCGATTCGATCAGTTTCTTGAATCATTATCTCGGAATCGCCACTATTTAACAGGATGACTTTTATTTCTCCTTGGTAATCGCTATCAATCACCCCACCAAGCACCTGGATGCCTTTTAAAGCTAAACCAGATCTCGGGGCAATCAATCCAAAATGTTCTGATGGTATTTGAACACCAATTCCTGTCTCAATTATAACAATACTGGTAATTTTTAGAACAGTCGTTTTCAAAGAATGCAGGTCTAAGCCTGCAGACCCAGGGGTATCTCTACGTGGAGCCAAAGCTCCGGGAGTGATTTCCCAATAGGAAACTGTACTTTTGATTGAATTAGGTTGAACATCAACAGTGGGAGGAAATAAACGCATCAAAGGAGAATTTGCATACAAATAAGGTCGGTTATTTAAAATCAATAAAGCATCTGATAAATGGTCTCTCCAGTTCTTTAAGGTACCATCTGACAATTTGCACAATTGGTCTTTTAATAACCCGTTCATCCTTTCGATCAGGCCTGCGGCCTGCGGGTAATAGGGTATATGAAACACCCAATCAATGTTGTTTTCTGCACAATAATTTTGTACCAATCTTCCCTTGAAGTGTGATGCATTGTCAGACTGCACCTGAAGTTGAGTACCATAATATGATGTAATGAAATCTAGTGTCTTCATAGTGTTAATCTGGGTAGCTCACATGGGAAAGCGATTAAGAACCCGCTATAAGTGTCAATAACTGTACAGACATATTGGCAATTTTTACTCATAGGCAGAGCACCAATATAGTCAATCTGCCAAATTTGTGTGGGGGATTTACCTCGGTGTAACTGACCTTTCACTATTTGAGGCACCTCTCTTTGTCGGGAATGCTGACATATAGGGCAATGAAGTATTGCTGTTTTAATCAAATCAAGGGGAATATAAATGCCTTTTTCAGTAGCCCACCTGCTAGTGATTTTCTCTCCAAAATGTCCTGCTTTTTGGTGGGCCCATTTCGCCAATCCCGCCAAATCAGAATTTTGTTGGTCCACCACTGCCTCAGAAATTTTAGATTTCTCGTCTGCAATGTTATTAAATAACTTGCCAAGTGAGTCAATAGGCATTTGAGCATCAACATGAAAAACTGTCACATTGTTTTAAGGAAGTAATTCATAATTTCCTGCCATAATTCTTTACCCCAAATCGTCTTATTATGGACTGTCCAATTATGAGACTGCCATGTGGTAACCAGACTACCAATCCATTTGCAATCAACCATGAATCAGTGAAAATATGACATGTTCCTGGCAATTCTTGTTGGTACACAGCATACAATTCTGCAAACTGACTACGTTGCCCTTCACCAGTAGTGCTCAACAGTTTCTGAGTCGTGGGATTATACGAGACTGCTTTCCAATGTCTCTTTTCTCCTATGTACCTGGCTGAACCATCCGTAAACCATATATGTTTTCTATCCTCCACGGACAGATCATCGAACGGCATACCCCACTTAACAGGAGATTCCTGTACTATAGGCACGGAGAACTCTTTCTCTCTCTCTTCCATCGGCGCCTGCGCCACTTTCTCATGCAACATCGCAACTCCTTTTGGGCCCACACGAGCCCGATCTTATATATACCACTTCCATTTTATAATGCTCACTTCCTGAGCATGACTAATCCTATGAGTTTTCGGTGAACTCAAAACCCACTGCATTATAGGAACGTCTGGTCTCAAAAGTACATCATGTCCTAATGTTAACTGCTCAGTATCCACTTAAGCCCAATAGCATGCAAGCAACTGCTTCTCAAAAGGTGTATAACGTTCACCAGCTTCAGGTAACTTTTTTGTCCAAAAACCTAGGGGTACTCTGTTTTTACCCTGCTTTTGCCATAAACTCCAATGTGCATACATATCTTGTACAGATACATTCAGATCCACATCACCATCACGCACTGGCCACAGATCCAAAGCATGTTGAATCGCTTCTTTCGCCAAATCAAATGCATCTTGTTGTGCTCTGTTCCATTCAAACGCATTCTTTTTACATGTAACTTTGTACAAAGGGGCCAGAATCTGACTCAAATGTGGAATGTGGTGTCGCCAAAAGCCAAATAAACCAATGAATCTTTGAGCTTCTTTTCTGTTTTTAGGAACTGCAAATTCTGCAATTTTCTGTTTTACTTGTGGAATCACTTCTCGATTCCCCTCATGCCAATGAATACCCAGAAACTTCACATGTTGCGCTGGGCCCTGTAATTTATCAGGATTAATCTCCCAGCCTTTGCTTTGTAAATGTGCAATCATTTGATCTAGCTGTATTTGCACCAGATCTTGTGTCTCACCTTGAATTAGTGTATCATCTATATAATGACACACCTGAATGTTTGGATCCACAATCACCTCATCTAAATGCTCTGCCACTATCCGATGACAGATTGTCGGACTATGCACATAGCCCTGGGGAAGACTTCTAAACGTCATTTGACGGCCATTCCATGTAAAACTGAATTGTTCTTGACATTCGGGGGCAATTGGGATGGAGAAGAAAGCATTAGCAATGTCAATGGATGCATACCATGTTCCTGAATGTTTCTGGTTTCTTTCAATTAAAGTAATTATATCAGGGACTGCAACAGTCAGGGAAGGTGTATGTTTATTTAATTCTCGATAATCAACAGTCATGCGCCAAGAATTATCACTTTTGCGTACCGGCCAAACAGGATTGTTCCAGGCCCAAGTAATGGGAATTATCACTCCTGCATCCATTAAGTCTTGAATAGCGGCACTGATTTCATCGTGCCCACCGGGAATACGATATTGTTTCATTGAAACCACCTTCGTGGATTGGGGAATTTTAATCGGAGGTATTTTTAAACGTCCTACTCTCACAGATTTTGTTGATATGTAATGCTTACATACAAATTTGTAACATCCGTCATCTAAATACAATGTCATACCTTTTAAAATATTAATTCCAATTATATATTCATCAAGAGGTACCACCAATACATGATACTCCTTCCGGGGGTTCCTACCTATTCTCATTTCAAGTTTAGTTTGTACTGAGGGGGTTTCTTTACCACCTAATCCAGTAATCGTATAGCCTTGTCCTTTAAACTTTTTATGATTTCCAGAAATTAGAGTGGCCTCCGCTCCAGTATCCACTAATGCTCGGGCCCTCTGTACATTTCGATGTCTCCAATAAATTTCAATATCTACATCAGGCCTGTAATCTTTGTGAGCCCAATTTTGTACTGGAGCTTGACCTACTTCCTAGTCTCGTTTACTGTGTTCTGTCGCCCAAGTCAAATCAGGATAAAGACTCTCATATCGTTTAGGTAATGTTGCCTCCTGTTCATACCCTTTCTCTTCATGAAAAGGATTTTTGTCATTTAAAAAATATTGTGATCTCCGTTCAAGGGATCGTGATCTTTTGTCTCTCAACCTCACCTCTGGGGATCGATCTCTCTCTCCTCTATCTCTGCGTTCTCTGCGTTCAAAATGATTTCTTTTCACCTCTCTATCTCTCTCACGCTCTCTTCTAGAATGGGTCGATTCATCTCGTGTCCTACTCCACTCTCTCACTCTCCCACTCTCTCTGCCTCTCATTCGACGCGGCATAGTATCTTCCTCGCTGTCATCAGAACGATTAACATCATAGTCCTGTTTACGTACTTTTCTAGCTCCTTCCTTCCTGTCCAGACCATGCTTACGAAACATAGTCCATAATATATTATTAGGCAAATCATGAATATCATCAGCTTTCACACCATCTTTTACCAAAGCTTGGAACATGTCACGTCCAGTGAACCTGTAATCATTAGTGCGACCTTCCGGTCGAGACTGTCGTTCAGGCTTAATCCATTCACCCAACTCACCAAGTTCACGCACAGCCTCAATCACCTCAGACAAAGCATTACCAGTCTAGTTAATCAACAAAGTCATCATCACTTGCTTATATGCAGCAGGGGAAGTACGAATGATTCTGTTTCGCACAGAAGCAGTAAGCAAACCATCCATCAACCTATCCGCCGTACCTAAAAATATAGCGGTTTTCATAACTTCCTCTTTCAGTCGCTGAGAAGCATCTCTCAAAGTATACCACGGCTTCTCGTTAAGAGGCCAATCAGATTCAGTAGGGTACTTGTGACTACAACCATTCACTGCCAATTGCAACAGATTAGTCTGATTATTGTTATTGTAATTTCTAAAACATTCTTGAACCGTGGATCAGAACTCAAAGTACAAAACTTGACAGCATCACCATGATCTAATGCGATCCCTGAAGCACCTAAGTCAAAAAGACGAACCATCCAAGTAAGCAAGGATTCACCTGGCTTTTGCCGGAAACTTTCCAAAATGTCAATAATTTCTTGTTGAGTATAATCTTCTAAACTATCAAGCCGAATGAAATGAGGAGCAGTAGGATTGCCCTGTAATTTACGTCGATAAATCGGTTGAGCAGAAATCTCAGTACGATCTTTAGAGTGACAATGACGTCTAGTGCGAGAAGGCACACGTGCAGTATTCTCTTCAGCCGAAGAAAATGAATCAGACGAATTCCAAATGTCACCGTCCCACTCGTCAGGGTTCCAATCGAGCCCTGCTTTTGCAATAACCATACGCACTTTCCTGGTATTAACCTTTCCACATCTGCGTCTATATTTGTATTTTGCAATTCGTACAGCAGCCCTTTTGGCTACAGCTTGATAAGTTTCTAACTTGTCAGCAAGCAACATATTCTGACATCGTAAAAGGGTAACATCATTTTGAACCTGAACAATCTGTTCTTCAAAAGTTTTATTCTCACGTTGTAATCGGAACATTTCTCATGTACAAGCCTGTACGCATTTAATAAAATCCAACCTCTACGTCCCAATATGGGAAGCTCATCACCTTTCACCACTGGATCTTTCTGCAAGCACGCATCCACCTGAGCTGGCTCAGCATCCTCTAAACATGAATTCCAGTTCTCACTCAAACCAGTAGAATTAGCCCATTCATGAGCAAGGCCTTCATAAGCAGTCGCTTCCCAACCAGGAATTTCCAAAGGCAACTGAAAGGACGGTTTCGTCTTTTTCGAAAACATTTCACAATCGTATCAAACAAACAAAAACAAATAAAATAATATTGAATATATAAAAACTGTATAATAAAACAAATATATACAAAACCATTCACGGCGAGAACCCACAGATCTCCATACGAAATCACGAAGGCATACCCGCACCCATCAATCGAAAACGGTTCGTGACGCCAAGTGTAACGACCGGGTTTTTAGACCAAGCAGCTTACCAACCGTAGCTAACCCAGTAGTCACATAACAAAACTCTTCTCAGGCCACTATTTACATGATATCCAAGGTACTCACCTGAGAAAGTGAAAAGGGGCTATTTACAAGCCTGTACAGTCAAACATACCACTAACATCTAATGGATTCCATATCTTATCCTACAGTTACCTTTCTATTGCTATATTTATAGTCCCGTAAGACATTTATCTTTAACGTCACCCGACGATATCTTTAACGTCACCCGACGATATCTTTAACGTCACCCGACGATATCTTTATAGTCTCCCGACTTTTATCTTTAACGTCACCCGACGATATCTTTAACGTCACCCGGCGATCTCTTTAACGTCACCCGACGATCTACACTAATGGGGATTCACCTTTAAAAGTTATTTCCCAAATGAAGTTCACACTCTCCCTCCATCATCAGTTACCTTTTCAGAAGGGCATATCCCATCCTTCTGTATGTCAGCATCTGGTTAAAAGGAAAGGTCAATCCCATTCATAAAAACAACATTCAAAGATATTTAACATTAAATCTTTATTCTACAATTAAGCATGACAGAATGAGCAAAACAAAAATGAGTTAAGTTAGTCGCTACCTATAACCTAAAAAGGAGAAATAAGAATGAATGATTAGATATATTCTACACTAAGCTCAGAACGCCTCACCTTAGACGTGTGTCTATCCATCTCAGCAGCGGAGTGGATCCCTCTCTCTTCTCTTTCTCGTCTCGGGACTCTGCTCTCTCTCTATGGCTCACGAATACACGTCTGCACCGCTACGCCTCATCTACGCTGCCATGGTTCCGAAATACTCGAACCCTCTTCTGGACTCAGTCTCTGTCACTCCTGTATGATGTCACTACAGGACCCTTAGCCACTTTCCTTCTCTGTTTCAGGATTTCAATTAGCTGATGGTATCAATCTCACTGCACCAGCCTTCGTACCAACTTCTTCTGTCTGCTCCACACGTTACTCTCTCTCTCTGTCTCTCTACTTGCTCCTTGATAATATAGAGCTCTCTTTCTCTATGGAAAATTCCAGTATTAGGCCAACTCCCACCGAATTCCTGTACCAGTCCCCGGTTCCATTCACCCTCCGCAGTGGCCACCTGAGTATTCCGTCTAGAGCCGGGGAGACAAACACATTCCTTCGATAAGGGCCAGTCTTGACCGGTTCCTCAGTAGCGAACAACAGACTAGTTTCTAAACACTACCTTTAGCCTGCAAGCGCCTCGGACAGCCGAGGCAGAATTACAAAATGGCTTCTCTCTAGCTTTCGGGCCTATAGGCCCGAGAAAACGGAAAAAGGCACTAAACCCTGTCAAAGCACATAGTTAAGCCCTACAAATGAACGCAACTGCAACTAGGACTGAGATGGTAGTGGATTATAGTCACCACCAGTCTAAAAATAGGCTAAAATTACCCTGTCGCTACACACGGATCAGCAGTGGCAAGTGTTTAAAGCATCTAAGCCAGAAAAAACAATGGCAAGCACAGCTTCAAAAATACTGGAGGTAGAGGCAAAAGGTCAGGGGAAATCACGCCAAAGATGCCAAGTCTAGCACAAGTCTAATAGGACTAACCCTTGTGATATTTTGGTGGGCTTTTCAGAGATTTACAATGCAGTATCTAGTTTATTGAAAGTGCCTTTGTACCGGAAGTGCAATATAATGCCCAGATGGTTTGATAAAGGATGCTCCCAGGTATTAAGGACTCTTTAGAGAGCTTTGGGTGTTAAGCCTAGAGATTCTCTTTTAGGTAAGTGTCACAATCTGTTTAAACAGGAGTGGGAGGAGCCCTGATAGATTTGTTTAAAGTAAGAACTCTGAAATGTATTTCAAAATGTTGGGGTATAATTAATGGTCCCTTAATTGTAACAAAGCTGCTTCATCCCTGGAGTCATATATTACCGAAGATTACTGGGTGGTTTATTTTGAGGAATCCTATTACTCATTTCCTGCTGGGAATTGTGGAGGTGAGGGCAAGATGGAAGCGACAGCCGTTTTGACATTCTCTCTTGAGGAAGTCAAGAAGGATATTATGGGCTATCTAAGAACAAGGCTCCAGGCCCCAATGCAATTTCTCCTGATTTTTGTGTAAATGCTTTTGTGGTTTGGGTCCCAGTTTTGACCACCCTTATTAATGCAGCAGTGGTAGTAGACCCCCACAGACATGGGCATCATTCATTATTGTAACCTTCTTTAAAAAGGGGGCGAAGAACAGCCCTCATTATTATTGGTCAATTTCCTTGCTTAATTCGGCAGTCAAGGTTTTGGAGCGCATCCTTTTAGACAGGCTTTTTGTGTGAGCTGATGAAGATAATGTTTTTATCTGAAATCCAATATGGCTTTCGCTCAGGTAGGTCAACAATGGATCAGTGTTTGAACCTGTATTCCCTCCTAAGGAAATACACTGTTGCACTTCCTGTTTCTGTTCATTTAGCATTCATGGACCTTACATATACGTTGGACCGGGTCAATTGAACAAAACTCTTACAGATTATGTTATCCATGTGCGTGAATTGGGACATTGTCCTGTTTTTAGGAGATCTTCACAGGGACACCATGACCTCAGTATGCTACTCTAAAGATCAACATTTTTCACAATGATTCCACATTAAAAGAGGAGTATAACAGGGTTGTATTTTAGGCCCTTCACTGCTTAATTTGTACATTAATATATTGGAGCAGGCCTTGGTTGTCACAAAATCAGATTGCCCACAAGTGGGGTCCCGTTGTCTGCTGGCGTTATTATACATGGATGACGCAGATCTCGTGGCCAACACTGCGAGGGTCCTGGAGTCTCTGGAACTCCTTTGCTAACTTTTTGATGATTGTTGACTCTCACTTTTTACTTTTTTTAAATTGAGAAATGATTTGCAAGGTACAAAAAACATTAAATTCATTTTAAACACAGTACATCTGGCAATACATACAAGAGCATAAAATCAGTTGAAACCTTAAAATGGAGGGATATCATGAATAAATACTCATAGGATAGACATGGGCATTATTAAACAGATGGGGAATATACAATACATAATGCCTGTTTTATATTTTAGGCAGCATATAATTCCTTCTACAGCCTTGTGGCATTCCAAGCGGCCACCGGTGCCCAAACCTTCAGACCCATTTCCCTTACCCTTTTACCCTTGAGCTCATAGAGGGCAGCCTCTAAATTATGCATACCTAGGAGTCTGGCCAACCACATCTGAAAAGAAGGTGCAACCATATCCTTCCATGTTGCCAAAATCAAGACACGAAGCACTGCTACTAGATTTATTTTAATATCAGCAGCCCCTCCCAGAAAGCCTCTATCTCCTTTTTAATCATCTTAAGTTTTTCACACTGATAAAACATATGTGCAAGATCAGTCGGACCCTCCAAACATCTGGGGCAACTATTATCCTCCCTCATCCCCCAATCAAATAATTTAGCCGGTGTATAATATAGAGATTCCTTTGCTTGGAAACCAAGATTTCAAGTATAATCAAGTTGCACACACAATGAAATCTAAAAGACCCCGTATTGTTCTGGGGAAAAGATGCGGCATATTGGATTATTTGTTGGGAGGAAGACGAATAATCAAAGGTATATATACAACATTAATGGAGGAAATCCAGGATGATATGGGGAAAACGGACACTGCATGGGCCTCAAGACTGGAAGACCCTAATGTCGACCTGGATAGGGCATTGGAGCTGGACAAAAGATTCTTGCGTTCCTCTAACCTAAAAGCAGAACATTTTAGGACTCTCACTTTTTACATTGTATGTAAATTGTTATATGTATTTATTTATGATTGGATTTTAGCTGATGTATTGTTTCATGGTGTTCTGCTTATTTGTTTAAAAAAAAGATAAATAAAGCTTACTTCGATTGACTGACTATGAAATGATTTGAATAATTATCACTCTAATATATTACAGATGATGCTGTGACTGAATATACCGTATGTTGTGGAATTCTATCCCATTTGTGAGTAGGAAATGTGGCATTTAATTCAATTGTCAGCCTTGAAGACAGTGAGAAGATATTGTCACTTTATAGACAGGCAGCATAAATGTGTGTCCAACATCACTGCACTGTTCCGTCATTGCCCACCTTGGACATGGTGAGTGCAAGCATGGACTAGCAGTATGTATGAGTCAATGTATAATTCAAACTTATACATCTTTTTTGTAACCATCAATGTATTTGTCATGACAGTGTTAAACTTTAACTTTTGATGACATGATGTTTGTGGTCCAGAGTGTGTTTAAGTATTTCCACATATTAGTGTGTATTCTTATGATGGTAAGATCCATTATTGCTTATGGATTGGAGC
>NW_028245886.1:0-15731 GCF_964263255.1 Lissotriton vulgaris | reverse complement strand
TATATACTAGCAGCCCGCCCCAGCGTTGCCTGGGGTAGAAGTGGGCTGGGGGCTGCATTTCAGGTTTGCGTGCTCTCCCGCCCAGGCCCCCGCCCGCCACGACATTGTCTGTGTCCCGGACAATGTTGTGGCGGGCGGGGGCCGGGGCGGGAGAGCACGCAAACCTGAAATGCTGGCTTCCCTCACCCCCGCCTGCCCTGACATTCCCCAGCAGCCCGTGCCCCGCCCGCCCGCCCCGACCCTGGCTGCCCCGGATTCTTACCTTGCCTCAGCTGCTCACACCGCCGGTCCATATTTCTCCGCTCCGCCGCTCCGCCGCTCTGCCACTCACCACCTGTCCGCCGCCGATCCTCCCCGCGCCATATCCGCCTCTCCGCTCCGCCGCTGGCCTCACTTCACCGCTCCTCCCCTGCGCGCCATGTCCGCCGCTCCTGGGACGCTGCTCCTCCCCTGCTCCTGACGTGACGACGCACAGTCGCGGCCGG
This sequence comes from Lissotriton vulgaris, assembly GCF_964263255.1. Classification (NCBI taxonomy): domain Eukaryota; kingdom Metazoa; phylum Chordata; class Amphibia; order Caudata; family Salamandridae; genus Lissotriton; species Lissotriton vulgaris. The sequence continues at coordinate 15,246 of NW_028245886.1, read as the reverse complement.
CGCTACTTTGGGGGAACTACTTTTTGTAAAAATGTAACTTTTTATATAACGTTTATTTTTAACATTTTTAAAGCCTATGACCATCTACACACCCTGCCAATTTCAACGGTGTATCGGGTGTGTAGATTGGCGCTGTGGTTCCCGAGTTTACCTTGCCTCAAGGTGTAAGTTCTCTCTTTATAATAGTAGTATAGACATAGATTGACCATGCTGCATGCTTGCTGTACTGCATCGCCAAAAGGGTGAGACCTGCTTGTTTCGCCAATGCTTGTTAATACGTATCTCTAAAGAGCAGTCAAGCAAGGTAGTTCCTATGCATTTTTGTGTCGTTTGTTTTCTTTGTATCCTGAATCTAATTGTTTACTGCTAGGTTTTTCAGTAGGTGACAAATTGAATTATACAGAGTATAAAAGGGGAAGGCTGCCAATGGCCTAATGGTTGCCTTTGCAAAATGCATGTAAATTTGAAGATGAAACCATATCATCACCCTCTATTTTATTAACTTTTACTCCCCACATTTGCACAATATACATTTACATTTTAGGGCTCATGTTTTTAATTTTTCCTATAAATGTCAAAGCTGCGCTCTCATATTTCTCTGCTGCTTTTTCCACCAACTGAATTTTAAAGAAAGTAGTGTTTTAAAGTTGCATATACACACACATAACAAACAGAGTCTTTGGAGCCAGCAGACACGTATACTGACTGATCTGTGCATGGCAATGTGCAAAGATTGATCCGTGGCAGTGTGCAAACGTTAGAATAGTACTGCTAAAATCTGTTCCTTGGCGTCCGCAATATTTTGCTACATTTGCGTTTTTGAATTGTAGGAAGCAATTGAAAACCCACCTCTTCCCTTAAACTGTGTCTCCCCTTCCCTTGCTGACTCCTAGTTGTACTGATTTTAGCGCTGGGATACTTACGGGTGACTACGCGCTCTATAAAATTAAATAATAATAATAATAATAATAATAATAATAAGTTTAATTCTTACAGGGTAGGAAGGTGGGCGCCTTTCATCCCGGTTAACGTGATTTCGGCAAGGCATTACTTTCATTCAATCTTAAAATCAGGAATGTCAGGCAGCAACATCCCAGTGGTCCTGCTGTAGGCACACGGCTGTTTACCGATCTGTTAAAGATTCTCAGCTACTGTTTCGTACAGATGCATACTACATAATGAAGAGGCGTGCAGTTCTATGTGGGGGAAGTACTGGACAGCTGCGTTCATGCTTGCATTCTGGGTCGGGTTCGCGCTATATAAATCTCTCAAATAATAACTCACATTTTGCAAGCACACATCCGCTGCTCCGGTCCTCTGACGCTGCTCTGACGTCGCTCCTCGACGCGAGCACGCACGTCCCGGCCGGCCGGCGCTACTTTGGGGGACTACTTTATTTTTAAAATACATTTTTTAAATAAGGTTTATTTTTGAACTTTATATAGCCTATAACCATCTACACTCCCTGACGTTTTGTACGGTGTATCGGGTGTGTAGATTGGCGCAGTGGTTCCCGAGTTTACCTGCCTCAAAGCCTGAAAGTTTCTCCTTTATAATAGTAGTATAGATATATATATTTTTTTAATCAGGAGTACTGCGGTATTGAGAAAAAAAATGGAATTCCACTATAAGATACTAGGTGATATTCACAAGGAAGTGGCGGAGAGAGGCATTAGCCTTTTTGGCTTTACCCTCTCTCCACCACTTCGGGAAAAGCAAGGCTGCACCATATTCACAGGGATATGGCGCAGCCTTACGTTTCCCCTGCGATGGCGTAAGTTTTACAACTTAGCGCCAACGCAGGAACCCTTGAACCAGACTGGAAGGGTGTCTGCAAGCAGGGAGGTTTGTTTATGTACAGGAAGGTGTCCCTTGTGCGCATAAAACAAACCTAAAATGCCGGTTTGTAATGCTGTTTCATGCAGCAAACATGTAAGTTACAAGACAGCATTTTTTAAAAAGGTTTCTTTATGTACAGGAAGGGACATCTTCCAGTACATAAACACACCTTGGCATTTCGCTTTATCCATGTGTGCTGCACAAGGCAGCACACATGGAAAATGCAAAAGCAAGTAGAAATAAAGCATTTCTCCTCGTATCGCCAACTTAAGACAGGGTTTTCCTGGTCTTAAATCTGACGTTAACTCCTATTTATGCTGCCCTTGTGAATAGGGGGAAGTGTAAATATCAATGGGTGTTGCGTGGAACGTCCACTACAACACCCACTGCACGCCCCTTTCACGCTGAACACAGCATGAAAGAGGCCCTATTCACAAGGCAGCGTTAAGCCACGTTAAGTGGCTTAAAGCTGCCTTAGTGAATAAGACGAGGCCCCTATCGCCACCACAACATCACTGAAAGTGACGTTGTGGTGGTGATAGGGGCTTGTGAATATGCCCCACTGTATTTTAATGATATAATAAGATAAAGTGTTTCTTCAATTTTTTACATATTTAAATATGTATTAAAAAGTGTGTGAGTAGCTCATTAATTAGTAATAATTAACATGCTACTTATAAGAAAACGTAGTTCACAGTACACATTAAATATAGAAAAATGTATAAACAAAATGTTAACATTAGAAAAATATTTGGTTCCTGCAGGACTCCTGCCCCACTTTGCAGTTTTTAAAACAAATATAAAGACATGGATAAATATTTTGTTCTACCCATTAGCCACTGCTAAAGTGGAAATAGTTAGGCAAAAAATACCAAACTAAATACTTACCTACATCAGAAAACGTAAGGCACAACACAGGGAAAGTGTAACTAAAACAACAGGGAGAGGAGTTGGCCTAACGGCTAGGACGGTCAACCTCAAATCTGGGGAACGGAGTTTGAGTCTCGGCAAGGACGCGGAACATCCTGTGATTCTGGGCAAATCACTTCATCTCCCCGTGCCTACCAAAAATGAATGTGTCCTCATGTAACGCAACTGGTGCTCGTGTAAAGCGACCTGATACCCTTGGGTCAAGTTTGCACTATATAGAGCTCTGGAAAAAAAAAACATGTTTGCCTTCAAATTTTGTAAAGCCAATGATTGCCTAAGCAGCTAATGATTTGTGATAACTATGTACCGTGGTACTGCCGCGTAACACCTCCACATTTCACAAAAGTACCACCATAAGAAATATTACTAACTTTAAACACATTAACACGAACAAAATTATTACATTACACACCTGCTCAACAAAAATAAACATGTGCACACAATAATAAGTAATCCTGTCAAATTTAAGCAAAAAAGGACTCCCAGTTTTCGCGCAATGCAAAATTTTAAAATGTATGTTAACTACATTTGATTCACCCAAATTTTGGAACCCATATTTTACCTTTACATCCCTTTCAGCCAACTCTGTCAAACATGTTCTGCTTCCTGAATCAAACCATGGCAAGGAGTCAGCTAAAATGTGCAGACATTTCTCAAATGGATGCAAAGTTAGTATAGTATAAAAAAAAACATTAATCAGTAAATCGATAATATATATAATTTTCAAAACAAAAACATTAGCCTATTACCACCTCGTGAAAGTTGTAATAGGTTGTTAACAATAATAAAACTTAATTACTAATTATATGTAACATCCTAACATACAAGTCAGCCAAGTGCTGAATGTAGAATAATGCAAGTTTCTCATAAATACACGAGTGAGTACTACTTTTAGTAAACACAGCCATCAACCAATCATATCACCAGTTCTAAGCCCCATGCATTGTGGTATACTTTAATCTTGCATGGTATACCATAGCACAATGTATAACTACATTTCAAGCATTGTATACATTTACAATTACGTATACTATTTATATAGGGAAGAGGTGTGGCGCAGCGGCCAGGGTGACTGACTCGGAACCAGGGCTCACGGTTTGATCCCCAGCGGCATATGACTCTGGGCAATAGCTCGCTTAATCTTCCCAACGGCCCCCAGCGCCTTGACACCCTTGGGGAATTGTTTGCGCTTTGCAAATACTGGACATATATACATCCATAAAATTCACATTTAGATAATAAAACTCATTTTTCAGACATGACATTCACAGGTTTTCACATTATTTTACGGTACTTTTCATTTTAATTACACACTCCTCTTTAAGGCACTCCAGTGCATAATAGTTAACTTTATGCCTCTGCACTCTACGCTATTTACAGTAGACCACTCCACTTTACGACTCTCGTTTACACCAATAAATTCTATGCTAATCCACTGTACGTTACCCCACTCTACTCCACTGAACGCCCCTCTAGTCTACATCACTGTACTCTACGCTATTATACTGTTTAAGACTGCATTTTATTACACTGTTGTGCCAGTTTACGGGTCAACGCCACTACTCGCAGCTGTACGCTATTCCATTGTATGCGAGTATGCTTTACGCGATTCCATTGTATACGAGTATGCTTTACGCTATTCCATTGTATGCGAGTATGCTTTACGCTATTCCATTGTATACGAGTATGCTTTACGCTATTCCATTGTATACGAGTATGCTTTACGCTATTCCATGATATGCTTTTGTACTGTGTCCCACTTTATGATACCCTCCTGGCGTGTATGCTATTCAAGCATACACTAGTCCACTCTATGGCAACCCAACTGAAATGCAGTATACACCACTGCAGCGTACCACAATGTACTGTATGTTATTTCACTTAACAAATCTGCATTCAGTGTCACGCCACTAAACGCCAATTTAGGGTGCATCATTGGACTCTATGCTTATATCATTTAATATAATGAATCCATCAAATTGTACACTATTTCACTATATGCCTCTCCAATGTACATCTCAAGACTTAATGCCAGTAAACACTACACTATTACAGTAAACACTACTTAATTGGATGCTTCTCCACTGCTCGGCACCACACTTTAGGTGACTTCGGTTTGCACCATTGCACTGCACCCTATTTCACTGTACACCACTGCAGCACATGCTGCCCCGCTCTGCACCACCCCACTATAAGGCACTCCAATATATGCCATTCCACTTTATGCAGTTGTACCTTATAACTCTACGCTGTACGACACTCAGGTTTACTTAAGCCCACTGTACACCATTCGACGGTACGTCATTCAACTGTACGTCACGCCACTGTACGTCACTCCACTGTATGTCACTCCACAGTGTCCCACTCCAGGGTACGCTATTCCAGTTTACCCCACCCCACTCTACCATGCTCCACTGCACGCCACTCAACTGTTTGCTATTTCAGTATATGATATTCCACTGTATTCCCCTATAATATACCACAATCCACTCTGTAGCATTCCTGTGTACACCACTACAGTCTAAGTAAATACACTCTATAACATTTACAGGATGTAACTCCATTTTACCACACTCCACTCTATGCTACCCCTTTGTGTGCCACTGCACTGTGTGCCACTGCACTGTATGCCACTGCACTGTGTGCCACTGCACTGTATGCCACTGTACTGTGTGCCATTGCACTGTATGCCACTGCACTGTATGCCACTGCACTGTGTGCCACTGGACTGTATGCCACTGCACTGTATGCCACTGTACTGTGTGCCACTGCACTGTATGCCACTGCACTGTGTGCCACTACACTGTGTGCCACTGCACTGTATGCCACTGCAGTAAATGCCACTCTACTGTATTGGACTTCAGTCTATGCCAGTCCACTGTATGCAACTCCACTCTACGCCACTCTGCTGTATGCCGTTGCAGTGCACTCCACTCTCGTATACCACTTTATTCCACTCCAGTGATCCAAAATATGCTGTGTCAAAGTGTACTTCATAACAGTATCCTCCACTGTATTCTTGCACACTCCACGTAATAATACGCCACACACCAAACTGCACCAATATTACACATTTGGTCCTAACACCAGAAGAACTATTGAAATTCACAATAAAAACAAAGGCTAAAGATAAGCTATGGTTAGGAAAACGTTCATTATGTTTGGTATGTTTGGTATACAAACTCAACTCAAACTACTCAAACATTAGAAATTCTACAGTTAAAGCAAAATCTTTCATTTCTCACCTAAGCGCCACTTACAAAGTTATAACACATTGATACATAAGCGGCAACTTAAAATTCAGATATCTCACGCACCTCCGTACACACCCCTCTCACCTCACTCGTCACACTAGATTAACTATGATTAGGGATCCCTTCTTTCCTGTTTCTACTGATTTTTACAGATAAATACAGACAGAAAACTATTCTGTTTCTAGTCTGTATTTATTTTTAAGTGTGGTAAAACACAGAAATTGTGTTGTGTTTTGATGGATTCTAAATACTGCCTGATATGACTGCCAGGTCAATAACTGCATGGATTGATGGGTAAGGGTGTTAAAAGGGTGAGGAACTTTAGTAAAGAGGTTTAAACAGCAGTAGAAGTGCCCAAGGTTGACAATGCGATTTTCATATTTACGTATAAGTGCATTGATGTATCTTCTGCTGGTGTTTGTATTGAAACCTGGCAAACATTCACGCTTGAGTGAACATGTATCGGTGAAATATATGGGGAATATATACTAGTTTCAACTTTATTTTTTTACAAAACCCAAAATAAATATGGATAAATACAGATAAAATGAACAAAAGAGAAATATGAATAAATACAGAGGGGAATGTCAAAAACAAATACCATACAATCGGGAGCCATAATTATAACACTTACAAGCATATAATAGATAGATAGACAGACAGACAGACAGACACAGTATATATGTCTGTGCATTTTAAGTGTACAATATTGAAAGCTATATTTGTGTGCGGTGCTGTATTTTTTTATTCACACACAAAATTTAAAAAGTGGGGTTGCAATCGCTGTCTGCATGTACTTTACAAAATCCCCCCCCCCCTCGCCCCTCCCCCCCGTTCTCCGACGTTCCCTGGGGTGTGCCTGGAATGGTGCGTCACACACCGGTTTCCAGATGTGCTCTGCAGAGGTCAGCGCCCTTGCAGGGACTCCTGCTCCCGATGTGGGGAACTCGGCCGGGTGGAGTCCGCTCCCTCGAGCCATTTAACACGGAGAAAAGATGGTTTCCTCGGGGAAAGCCCCGTAAATATGGGGTGATCCGTGCCCCTCCCTACCCTGCAAGGGACGCTGCGCTAGCCCTGAGTGGAGCAAGGCTCTGACCATTTGCTGGTGGAGGGGTCAGAGGGGAGTTTGTTAATGTCCACAAACATACTCGATTGTGCGTCCATGAATGTTCAATGAAAGGTCCTTAAAATGACCACGTTCTTCCTTTGGAGTGGGTTTAACAAAGGCGTTGACTTTGTGCTCACGGCTGGGTTGTCTGCCGGTGTGGGTGGGCTGGGTTGTCTGCTGGTGTGTGTGGGCTGGGTTGTTTGCCGGTGTAGGTGGGCTGGGTTGTCTGCCTGTGTGGGTGGGGTGGGTTGTCTGCCGGTGTAGGTGGGCTGGGTTGTCTGCCGGTGTAGGTGGGCTGGGTTGTCTGCCTGTGTAGGTGGCTGGGTTGTCTGCCAGTGTAGGTGGGCTGGGTTGTCTGGCTGTGTAGGTGGCTGGGTTGTCTGCCAGTGCAGGTGGGCTGTGTTGTCTGCCTGTGTAGGTGGCTGGATTGTCTGCCTGTGTAGGTGGGCTGGGTTGTCTGCCGGTGTAGGTGGGCTGGGTTGTCTGCCGGTGTAGGTGGGCTGGGTTGTCTGCTGGTGTAGGTGGGCTGGATTGTCTGCAGGTGTAGGTGGGCTGGGCCGGTGTAGGTGGGCTGGGTTGTCTGCCGGTGTAGGTGGGCTGGGTTGTCTGCTGGTGTAGGTGGGCTGGATTGTCTGCTGGTGTAGGTGGGCTGGGTCGGTGTAGGTGGGCTGGGTTGTCTGCCAGTGTAGGTGGGCTGGGATGTCTGCCAGTGTAGGTGGGCTGGGTTGTCGGCCTGTGTAGGTGGGCTGGGTTGTCTGCCTGTGTAGGTGGGCTGGGATGTCTGCCAGCGTAGGTGGGCTGGGTTGTCTGCCGGTGTAGGTGGGCTGGGTTGTCTGCCGGTGTAGGTGGGCTGGATTGTCTGCTGGTGTAGGTGGGCTGGGTTGTCTGCCGGTGTAGGTGGGCTGGGTTGTCTGCCGGTGTAGGTGGGCTGGATTGTCTGCAGGTGTAGGTGGGCTGGGCCGGTGTAGGTGGGCTGGGTTGTCTGCCGGTGTAGGTGGGCTGGGTTGTCTGCCGGTGTAGGTGGGCTGGATTGTCTGCTGGTGTAGGTGGGCTGGGCCGGTGTAGGTGGGCTGGGTTGTCTGCTGGTGTAGGTGGGCTGGGTTGTCTGCAGGTGTAGGTGGGCTGGATTGTCTGCTGGTGTAGGTGGGCTGGGTTGTCTGCCGGTGTGGGTGGGCTGGGTTGTCTGCTGGTGTGTGTGGGCTGGGTTGTTTGCCGGTGTAGGTGGGCTGGGTTGTCTGCCTGTGTGGGTGGGGTGGGTTGTCTGCCTGTGTGGGTGGGGTGGGTTGTCTGCCGGTGTGGGTGGGCTGGGTTGTCTGCCGGTGTAGGTGGGCTGGGTTGTCTGCCAGTGTAGGTGAGTTGGGTTGTTTGCCGGTGTGGGTGGGCTGGGTTGTCTGCCAGTGTAGGTGGGTTGGATTGTCTGACAGTGTAGGTTTGCTGGGTTGTCTGCAGGTGTAGGTGGGCTGGATTGTCTGCTGGTGTAGGTGGGCTGGATTGTCTGCTGGTGTAGGTGGGCGGGGCCAGTGTAGGTGAGTTGGGTTGTCTGCCGGTGTAGGTGGGCTGGGTTGTCTGACGGTGTAGGTTTGCTGGGTTGTCTGCCGGTGTAGGTGGGCTGGGTTGTCTGCTGGTGTAGGTTGGCTGGATTGTCTGCTGGTGTAGGTGGGCTGGATTGTCTGCTGGTGTAGGTGGGCTGGGCCGGTGTAGGTGGGCTGGGTTGTCTGCCGGTGTAGGTGGGCTGGGTTGTCAGCCTGTGTAGGTGGCTGGGTTGTCTGCCGGTGTAGGTGTGCTGACGCATGTGAATTCCTGGCAGGTGTAAAGGATGTAGTTTAGTCATAAACGTACATTTGTTTACAAACAAATGTTCCATGTTGATGAGGGCTCTGTGTTTTTAGGAGGCACTTGAGTCGGTCCTGGCTCGGCTCGCCCTGTCATGTGTCGGCTTGTCCATGTCTAGTGAGGGGAGAGCCGCGTTCCCGTCTCTCAGCAGAGCTCGGGGCAAGAAAAGGCCTCGCCTCTCCCCTCGCCCCTCCCCCCCCCCCCCACACACACACGTGCACGCACTCTCTCGGCATAGCCTCTCGCACAACTGCCTTGCTTGCACCACTAATCCCACACCGCCACCAAGCACACACTAACAAGCACCACCAAGGCACACGCACTGCAATATACCAGCACAACTTCACGCACTCTAGTAGCACTCACATCCATTCGCGTTCATTGTGAACTCACAAGCATTGCTGAAGGGACACACCCCAGCCCTCCTCTCTGGCCCCTGGCAGGCAGCGCAGGCCCCTGTCATTCCTCGCGCAGTGTCTAGACTCCGCCTTTCATCTTTCATGAAAAAACAAACTCGCAGATTGAGGTCGCTATTATCAGGTAGTAATTATTCGGATAACGCATTTTGTGGAGGCCGTCCTGCCCCCACCACCGTAGTGCAGACCACACCTGCTCTTCCTGCTCCAACCCACACACATGCCAACACACGCACACACAAACACACACGCACGCACACATGCACATGCACACACACACACACACACAGAGATGAACCCACAAACATATATGTACACACGCACACTCAAACACATTCATACACAAACATGCACATATGCACATGCACACACAAATACTTACACAGATGTACCCACAAACACACATGTACACACGCACACTCAAACACATTCATACAAACACGCACATATGCACACACACATGCACAAACACATACACGGGCATGCACACACCAACACACACTTGCACACACACATTTCCTCATTTTTTTAAATCGGCCCCTCCTCTCTCGTCGAATCGCCACTATTCGAATAATGCACTTTTCACAACCTGCAGTTCTACCCTTCTGAAGCCACCTCTGAGCAGGCCTTCCCTGCTCTGCCTTCAGCCCCACGCTCCTCTCCGGGGCGACACACTGCTAGTCCTGATGTATACATAAACAGCCGGGCCACTCCTATTCGGATAATATCGGTTTACCCCCATACTGTCACCCTCTTACTCCCCCGCCCCTCAAGTGCAGCTCCCCTCTGACTCTGCCACTAGCATATTTCTGGTTTTTACATGAGACAGCCTCCTCCCTACTTCGGGTCACTATTATTCGGTTAACGCCCTATTAATAAAGGCCATATAATATCCGCCCACCCCTCTTGTGCAACCAGCAACCCCTCCGGCTGGTATGCTCAGGGGTAATACACAGATACTTCAGAGTCCTTTAAAAGCAGCCCCACCCATTCTGGTCGGTATTATTCAGATAATGGCCTTTGCCACGCGTTGCGGGAGCCACCCCCACAAGCATCCCTCCCCCTCAGGTCTGTATTAGTCACAAAATGGCTCGGCCTCTTTACCTGTGCGGATACCCGGGTACCTCTGGTATCCAACCCTGTCCCAGCAGTCAGCCCCCCTGCCCTCTCCACTCCGCCAGCTCACCTGTGCGGATACCCGGGTACCGCTGGTATCAAACCCTGACCCAGCAGTCACCCCCCCCCCCCAGTCCTCCCTACGCCGCCAGCTCACCTGTGCGGATACCCGGGTACCGCTGGTATCAAACCCTGACCCAGCAGTCAGCCCCCTCCCACCACCTCAGCAGTCCTCCCCACTGCGCCAGCTCACCTGTGCGGATACGGGTATCTCCGGTCCCATTAGTGAGCCCAAAGCAGCCCTCACCTGATCTGACCGCTCACCTGTGCGGATACCCGGGCACCTCCGATCCCAACCCCTGGCTCCCGGTCCCACAGACAGAACCCCCCCCGCCCCCTCGCTCTTCCCACTCACCTGTGCGGATACCCAGGTACCTCCTCCGATCCCAGTCACTGGATCCCCCGTCAGACCCCCGTCCACCCCTCCGACCCCAGACAGTCCTCCCCTGCTCCGCCCGCTCACCTGAGTGGATACCCGGGTCCCTACGCTTCCCGCCGCTGCCCCCCCCCCCCCCCCGGTCCCCGCAGTCAGAGCTCCCCCTCCCCCCCCAAGCAGCCCTCACCTGTTCTGCCTGCTCATCTGGGCGGATACCCGGGTCCCTCCGCTCCCAGCCCCGGCTCCCTGGCCCCACAACAGTCCCCACCTGCTCCGCCCGCTCACCTGGGCGGATACCTGGGTCGCTCCGCTCCCAGCCCGGGCTCCCTGGCCCTGCAGCAGTCCTCACCTGCTCCGCCCGCTCACCTGGGCGGATACCCGGGTCCCTCCGCTCCCAGCCCGGGCTCCCTGGCCCTGCAGCAGTCCTCACCTGCTCCGCCCGCTCACCTGGGCGGATAGTGGATACCCGGGTATCTCCGATCTCAGCCCCTGCTTCCCCGGTCCCTGCAGTCAGACCACCCCCCTCCCCAGCAGCCCTCCCCTGCTCTGCCCGCTCACCTGGGCGGATACCCGGGTCCCTCCGCTCCCAGCCCCGGCCCCCGGGCCCGCAGCAGCCCTCACCTTTGCGGATACCCGGGTCTCTCCGCTCCCAGCCCCGGCCCTCGGGCCCGGTGCCCGCAGCGCAGTGGCAGAGCCGGCCCAGGCTCCCGGCCGCGCCTCAGTTTGTGCCTCACATGCGGCTGCTTTTATTATCTCAGGTGATAAATATTGCATCGCCGCATTTAAAACTTTTAATACTAGCGGCTGTGCGAGGGCGGACGGCTGTGTGTGTGTGTGTGGGGGGGGGGGGGGGGGGGGGGGGAGGGTGCACCACCTGTCTCTCCATAGCCCCTCCGGAGCCCGGCGCTCCTCTGGAGAGGACGACGCCACCCCCCCCCCCCCCCCCCCCACTGCACCGTGCGGCCTGGAAGCACGGAAGGGTTTGGAAGGGTCCCCTGCGGTATGGGGGAGTATGGAGGGGGCCCCTGGGGTTTGGGGAGCACGGAGGGCACCCCTGGGGCATGGGGAGCATGGAGGGCCCCCCTGGGGGCATGGAGGGGGCCCCTGGGGCATGGGGAGCATGGAAGGCCCCCCTAGGGCATGGGGGAGCATGGAGGGCCCCCTGTGGCATGGAGGGGGGCCCTGCATGGGGAGCATGGAGGGCCCCCCTGGGGGCATGGAGGGGCCCCTGGGGCATGGGGAGCAAGGAGGGCCCCCCTGGGGCATGGGGGCGCACGGAGGGCCCCCATGGGGTATGGGGAGCATGGAGGGGGCCCCTGGTGCATGGGGGAGCATGGAGGTGACCCCCCCTCCCCGGGCTGAACAGCACTGGCACACAAGGAGGGCCCCCTGGGGCACGGGGAGCAAGGAGGGCCCCCTGGGGCACGGGGAGCAAGGAGGGCCCCCTGGGGCACGGGTGAGCATGGAGGTGACCCCCTCCCTGGACTGGGCAGCACTGACACACAAGTAAGGCCCCCCCCCCCGCCCCCTGGGGCATTGGGGAGCATAAAGGGGACCCCTGGGGTACTCGGGAGCATGGAGCCCCCCCCCCCTGGGCATGGGAGAGCATGGAGGTGAACCCCCCCCCCCCCCCCCCACTTCCCCGGGCTGGGCAGCACAGACGCACATGGAGTGGGTACTCTGGCGGACCGGGCGAATATGGAGGCCCCCCCTGGGGAACGGAAGGGCATGGATGTAACACCCCCATCCCCTCCCGGTCTGAGCAGCACTGACGCACATAGAGCTGCCCCCCTCGGGCTCGGCAGTACGATGAACATGGCGGGGGCAGGGAGGGGCATGGAGGGGCCCAGAGCCGGCCTGTGCTAAGATTGCGCCCTCGGCTGAGAGACATGTGTGGCCCTTGCTGGCGGCAGTGAATTAAATGTGGCGGCAGGGGCCCCTTCTGTTTTCAGGGGTCAGTACCTGGAGGAGCAGCGCCTGGCCGTGAACACAGACACCCCCGGCGCTCCCCAGCTCACCTCAAGCACCGTTAAACGAGCTGTGTCACATAGAAGAGGGATGATGTGTGCCAGCAGGGGTCAGAGGGTAAAGGGTGCGCAAGGGGTGTCACACAGCTCGCGCGCCCACAGCTCCATGCCCCCACAGCGCACACAGCTCGCGCGCTCCATGCCCCCACACCGCACACAGCTCGAGCGCACACAGCTCAATCCCCCCACAGCACACACAGCTCTTTGCGCCCACAGTTCCAGGCGTCCACAGCTCGCACAGCTCCATACGCCCACAGCTCCATATGCCCAAAGCTCACACAGCTCCACGCGCCCATAGCTAGCACAGCTCCATGCCCCCACAGTGCACACAGCTCGCGCGCCCACAGCTCAATCCCCCCACAGCGCACACAGCTCTATGCGCCCACTGCTCGCACAGCTCCATGCGCCCACAGCTCCACACGCCCACAGCTGGCACAGCTCCACACGCCCACAGCTGGCACAGCTCCATGCGCCCATAGCTCGCACAGCTCCATGAGCTCACATCTCACACAGCTCCACGCATCCACAGCTCCATGCACCCAAAGCTCACACAGCTCCATGCGCCCACAGCTCCATGCCCCTACAGCTTGCACAGCTCCACACGCCCACATCGCACAGCTCCATCCGCTCACAGCTCCATGCGCCCACCACTCCATGCGCCCACAGCTCCATGCCCCCACAGCTTGCACAGCAAAAGGCGCCCACAGCTCGCACAGCTCCATCCGCTCACAGCTCCATGCGCCCAGCGCTCCATGCGCCCACAGCTCCATGCACCCACCGCTCCATGCGCCCACAGTTCCATGCCCCCACAGCTCCATGCCCCCACAGCTTGCACAGCTCCATGCGCCCACAGCTGGCACAGCTCCACATGTCCACAGCTGGCACAGCTCCATGCCCCCACAGTGCACACAGCTCCACGCACCCACAGCTCCATTCCCCCACAGCTAGCACAGCTCCATGCCCCCACAGTGCACACAGCTCGCGCGCCCACGGCTCAATCCCCCCACAGCGCACACAGCTCTATGCGCCCACTGCTCGCACAGCTCCATGCGCCCACAGCTCCACACGCCCACAGCTGGCACAGCTCCACACGCCCACAGCTGGCACAGCTCCATGGGCCCACAGCTCGCACAGCTCCATCCGCTCACATCTCACACAACTCCACGCATCCACAGCTCCATGCACCCAAAGCTCACACAGCTCCATGCGCCCATAGCTAGCACAGCTCCATGCCCCCACAGCGCACACAGCTTGTGCGCCCACAGCTCCATGCGCCCAAAACTCCATGCCCCCACAGCTAGCACAGCTCCATGCCCCCACAGCGCACACAGCTCGTGCGCCCACAGCTCCATGCGCCCAAAGCTCTCACAGGTCCACGGGCCCACAGCTCCATACCCACACAGCTTGCACAGCTCCACATGCCCACAGCTCGCACAGCTCCATCCGCTCACAGCTCCATGCGCCCACGGCTCCATGACCCCACAGTTTGCACAGCTCCACACGCCCACAGCTCCATCCGCTCACAGCTCCATGCGCCCACCGCTCCATGCGCCCACAGCTCCACACGCCCACAGCTGGCACAGCTCCATGCGCCCAAAGCTCGCACAGCTCCATGAGCTCACATCTCACACAGCTCCACGCATCCACAGCTCCATGCACCCAAAGCTCACACAGCTCCATGCGCCCACAGCTCCATGCCCCCACAGCTTGCACAGCTCCACACGCCCACAGCTCGCACAGCTCCATCCGCTCACAGCTCCATGCGCCCACCGCTCCATGCGCCCACCGCTCCATGCGCCCACAGCTCCATGCCCCCACAGCTTGCACAGCGCCAGGTGCCAACAGCTCGCACAGCTCCATCCGCTCACAGCTCCATGCGCCCACAGCTCCATGCGCCCACAGCTCCATGCGCCCACAGCTCCATGCGCCCACAGCTGGCACAACTCCATGTGCCCCCAGCTCACACAGCTCCATGTGCCCACAGCTCACACAGCTCCATGCCCCCACAGCTGGCACAGCTCCATGCCCCCACAGCTGGCACAGCTCCATGCCCCCACAGCTCACACAGCTCCATGCCCCCACAGCTCACACAGCTCCATGCCCCCACAGCTGGCACAGCTCCATGCCCCCACAGCTCACACAGCTCCATGCCCCCACAGCTCACACAGCTCCATGCCCCCACAGCTGGCACAGCTCCATGTGCCCACAGCTACATGCGTCCCTCGGAATATCGGCGCCCTGGGCCTGGGCCCAGCTCAGCCCTGGAGGTGAACCCTCACCGCTGGGC